>NC_090265.1:599747774-599788578 GCF_040414725.1 Anabrus simplex | reverse complement strand
TGTTTAATAGAGATAAAAAACCATTTTTCACTTCTGTAACATGTTAAGTTTTTTGAGATAAACTGTAAAAATTCTCATTTTAAAATTTCACCCCTTTTGAGTTCCCCTTAAGTGGAGTTTTCAAACACAAATCACCTATGTTTCTTTAGATTTATAGGAGATTACAAACACCCACTTTTTACGTCTGTAACATTTTACGTTTCCAAGATATTCTGTAGATATAGTCTTTCAAAATTTGTCACTCCTGTTTAACCGCCATTAATTGGATTTTCCAAAACTAAAAAATACGTGTTTCTTTATTTTTAAAGGAGATCCCATATACAAATTTTCAGTTCTGTAATATCTTTCGTTTCTGAGATATATGTATCCTCATTAAAGGCATTCAACCCATTTTTCACCCTTTTACACCCCTCCTATTGGGATTTACAGGAAACAAAAAAATACGTTTTCCTTTATTTTTAGAGGAGATTCTAACTACCAATTTTTACATCTGTAAATTTTAAAGTTTTAAGATGTATACACACTCATTTTAAAAAATTTACCCTCCCCCCTTTTTACCCCCCAATATTTGGATTTTCCAAAAACGAAAAAATGCGTGTGTTTATTTATTTTTAAAGGAGATTCTAAATACCAATTTTCACATATATAACCTTTAAAAATTTTGAGATAGATACACTCATTTTAGAATATTACTCCCTTTTCACCCCCCCCCCCCTAAATTGGATTTTCCAGAAACAAAAAATACGTGTTTCTTTATTTTTAACGGAGATCCCAAACACCAATTTTCAGGTCTGTAATATCTTCAGTTTCTGATATATAAGTACCCTCATTAAAGGCATTCAACCACTTTTTAGCCCCTTTTCACTCCTCCTATTGCGATTTTCCGAAAACAAAAAAATACGTGTTCCTTTATTTTTAATGAAGATTCTAAATACCAATTTTTACAGCTGCAAACTTTAAAAGTTTGGAGATATAGATTCACTCATTTTAAAAATTCACCCCCTTTTCACCCTCCCATTAATTGGATTTTACAAAAACAAAAAAATACGTGTTTCTTTATTTTTAAAAGAGATCAAACGTACCAATTTTCAGGTCTGTAATATCTTCAGTTTCTGAGATATAGGTACCGGTATCCTGATTAAAGGCATTCAACCCATTTTCCCCATTTT
Source organism: Anabrus simplex (assembly GCF_040414725.1). NCBI lineage: Eukaryota > Metazoa > Arthropoda > Insecta > Orthoptera > Tettigoniidae > Anabrus > Anabrus simplex. Next base: position 599,787,409 of record NC_090265.1, on the reverse strand, counting down.
CACCCTTTTTCACCCCTCCTATTGGGATTTTCTGAAAACAAAAAAATACGTGTTTCCTTATTTTTAAAGACGATTCTAAATACCAATTTTTACATCTGTAAACTTTTAAAGTTTTGAGATATAGAGCAACTCATTTTAAAATTTCACCCCCGTTTTCACACCCTTAGCGAAGGAATATCCCAAAATCCTCTCTTAGCGAGCACCTACGTCTTAATATGAATATATCCCCAAAATTTCATCTCTTTATGTCCAGTAGTTTTGGCTCGGCGATGATGAATCAGTCAGTCAGGACAAGTTATTTTATATATATATAGATATAGATTATTTTTAAAATCCACAGTTTCGTCCTGTAAATATGTCATCTTCAGCTGTAGAAGAACCTGCTTAATAGCAACTGTACAGAATAAATACTACTAAAATTAAAATTAAACAAGAATGCTTTAAAATAAACATGAATGCCACTATTCTAAAAATACTTAAGGTTAAGATATATACATATGGTACAGTTTTGAGGGTTAGAGGACTTTTTCCCTGCCCCCATGATTTCTGCATATTTCAAAAATTATATTTGCTGAGGTTGGATACAATTCTAAGAGCTTATCAAGAATCACTGACATTCTGGTGTCAAGTTCGAATATCTATGTTAAATGCAAATGCTATGTCCAACGGTTTTATGAGATGTTTCAAGGTGCATTGTAGGGCAGCAAATATGTGGAGACGTTGTTTTCATTAGAATAAGAGGTTCAGTAACCTGTTTACAGATACATAGCTTATTCTCAGTCTATATCAATGCTGAAAAACATGCTAGTGAATGCCACTATACTAAAAATACTTATGGTGCAGTTTTGGGGGTTAAAGGGCTTTTATCCTGGCCCCATGATTTCTACATATTTCAAAAATTATATTTGTTGAGGTTGAAATTGGATACAATTCTTAGAGTTTATGAAGAATCACTGACATTCTGGTGTCAGGCTCGGATATCTATTGTTAAAGTATTGATTAGGTGGAGAACTCATCCTTCATACTTGTGTACGCTGTAGTATGTTGAGTTGCTACACCTGATAGGTGCATACTCGCATACTCCGTTGTATGCTGGGTGCTGCACCTGATAGGTGCATACTCACATACTCCGCAGTATGTTGGGTTGCTGCACCTGACAGGTGTATACTCTCATACTCTGTAGTATGTTGGGTTGCTGCACCTGACAGGTGTATACTCTCATACTCTGTAGTATGTTGGGTTGCTGCACTTGACAGGCGCATACTCGCATACTCCATAGTATGTTGGGTTGCTGCACCTGACAGGCATATGCTCGCATACTCCTCAGTATGTTGGGTTGCTGCACCTGACAGGTGCATACTTGCATACTCCATAGTATGTTGGTTTGCTGCTGAGGTGGTTTGGACATGTTCAGCAGATTAAAGAAAAAGACTGCTGAGACAAGCACTGGAAAGACAGAAGACAATGAAGAGAGGACGTGGGAGACCAAGATTATGATGGATGGACTTTGTGAAGAACAGCATAGGACAACAAAATCTGGACTGGAACACAGTGTTGGATGAGGAATGGTGGAGAGACAGGACAAAGTGGAGAGGAACCATTATATGCCCCCACCCAGTGTCAGCTGGAAAAGGGAAACTGGTGCAGATTTTCTTCTGAAGATGCAGAGCAAAGTTATCTGCGAAATATAAAGAATTTCACCTTGTTTCCTTGACATGGCAAAAGTCCGAACGTTTGTTATCACATCTACAATTATGGGCTATGAAAGCATCAATCTAAATGTGAGAGGTGCATATTCCACAGAATGTTAGGTTGCTGCATGTGTCAGGTGGAGTTGTATACAAAGGAAAGCGAATGGAAAGTCACAATATGTATGAAAACTGTAGCATGATTCATTATAACAAATGTTCAAAATAGGTTACATCCTATCCCACACACAATGATACTCTTCTCACTATGTTTTCTTGCACTCTTTTGAACACTGCTGGTGGGATAGCTGCTGTTGCTCTACGAAGTTTATGTACAAGGTTAGCCTTGTTTGCCTATGATGTTGGATAGATACGAACATGCAGATAGTCCCATAAAAAAAGAAAACATCCATGAGGGTTTATTGGGCAATCTTCAAGGTGTTATTTAGTAAACCAAAACAACACAAGACGTTACATATGTAAATTTGTGACATATAAGTAACAATCTAATTTATGCTCAGGTATGCTGTGTATTGGACTAGACTGAATGTTTACACACTGGAGCTGTTTCTACCAATGCACAGAACCCTCAAGTAGTGTTTCATAAAATTGAGTTTTCATTTAGTCTGCAGTCCCTGAAACATTTGGCAACTTCTCCATCTTTACGTTGTTGTGTGTAGCTGTTTAATGCATCACAATGAAATCTCCTACAGTGAACTAAGTACGGGATCTCCCATGTAAACTAAGACCAAATGCATGGTGTTTGTACTCTGCGCTATAGCAGTTGCCTCAGCCGAACTTATGTCGCATGCGGCCACCTTGCTTTAAGCTTGTATAGAGTCTGATATGAAATCTTACCTTATATAAATTATCGTCCTTCCTGGGCTATACAGGCATTGTATTTGGTAACCACATTCTGGCTGACACGAGTGAGTTCTGCCACTGTAATATTTCTGATTTCATTCGTAATGTTTTCTTTCAGTTCCTCCAATGCGTGAGAATTTGTTCGATACACTTTTTCTTTCAGTTTATCCCACAAATAAAAACCACACACTGTTAGATCTGGAGAATGATGGGGAAATAGACCATCCCTTATCACTCTGTCTGTAAACAGTTCCAAGATTATAAAAAGGGAATCTTCTGCTGTATGAGCAGGGGCTGAATCTTGTTGAAACCACACAATTTTTCTTCTTCCATTAACTGATGGAAGAATGGTATCAAAATGTCATCTTAGTACCTGTCTGCATTTACTGTCTTCTCGAGAAAAAAAAAAAAAAAGGCCCAATTATTCATCTTGCACTAACAGCACACCAAACACCAATCTTCCTATCATAATGAGGGACTTCATAAACACTATTATGATTTTCTGCTCACCAATAGCGAGAGTTATGATTGTTCACATGACCATTAAGATGAAACCAGGCCTCATCCAAAAAGAACACAAACTGTGGGTCAAATAAATGATCATTCAATGATGCAAGATACCATTCACAATATCTCACTCTTGTGGCTGGATCAGCAGGTTTTAAACGATGGGCCCGTGTAAACCTGTATGGTTTGATATGCAACAGCTTTGTAGCTCTGTGTGCAGAAGAAACCAAAATACCTATTTGTTGTGCTAATTTTGTGAGTGATTTATTCAGTGACTGTTCAAGATTCACATCAATGTCATCTAGCTTTCCCTCCGTTAAAACTTTGTGTGCACGTGTGCTTTTTATTGAGCAGTGAGGCAGTAGTTTCAAATTTATTTATAATTATGTGAATCTGTGCTCTTGAAGGTGGCACTTCACCAGGAAATTGCTAAACAAATGCATTGAGTACGTGCTGAGCTGACTCGCACTTAAAATAACTTTTACATACAAAAATACGATGTTGTAATGATACTCTCACCATGCTAACAGCTGATGCTTGCAAAATCGAACACGTGCACGCTGCTTGCAAAGTCAAGAACTATGTGCACGCCCCCAATATTGTAACGGAGAGTAAAAACGCTGTTTGGACGGTCTTAGTTTATATTGTATACCCTGTAGACCACACTTCCTACATTCCTACTGCATAGTATGTATCTGAAGCACCTGGTAAATGTATGTATGTATGTATGTATGTATGTATGTATGTATGTATGTATGTATGTATGTATGTATGTATGTATGTATGTATGTATGTATGTATGTATGTATGTATGTATGTATGTATGTATGTATGTATGTATGTATGTATGTATGTATGTATGTATGTATGTATGTATGTATGTATGTATGTATGTATGTATGTATGTATGTATGTATGTATGTATGTATGTATGTATGTATGTATGTATGTATGTATGTATGTATGTATGTATGTATGTATGTATGTATGTATGTATGTATGTATGTATGTATGTATGTATGTATGTATGTATGTATGTATGTATGTATGTATGTATGTATGTATGTATGTATGTATGTATGTATGTATGTATGTATGTATGTATGTATGTATGTATGTATGTATGTATGTATGTATGTATGTATGTATGTATGTATGTATGTATGTATGTATGTATGTATGTATGTATGTATGTATGTATGTATGTATGTATGTATGTATGTATGTATGTATGTATGTATGTATGTATGTATGTATGTATGTATGTATGTATGTATGTATGTATGTATGTATGTATGTATGTATGTATGTATGTATGTATGTATGTATGTATGTATGTATGTATGTATGTATGTATGTATGTATGTATGTATGTATGTATGTATGTATGTATGTATGTATGTATGTATGTATGTATGTATGTATGTATGTATGTATGTATGTATGTATGTATGTATGTATGTATGTATGTATGTATGTATGTATGTATGTATGTATGTATGTATGTATGTATGTATGTATGTATGTATGTATGTATGTATGTATGTATGTATGTATGTATGTATGTATGTATGTATGTATGTATGTATGTATGTATGTATGTATGTATGTATGTATGTATGTATGTATGTATGTATGTATGTATGTATGTATGTATGTATGTATGTATGTATGTATGTATGTATGTATGTATGTATGTATGTATGTATGTATGTATGTATGTATGTATGTATGTATGTATGTATGTATGTATGTATGTATGTATGTATGTATGTATGTATGTATGTATGTATGTATGTATGTATGTATGTATGTATGTATGTATGTATGTATGTATGTATGTATGTATGTATGTATGTATGTATGTATGTATGTATGTATGTATGTATGTATGTATGTATGTATGTATGTATGTATGTATGTATGTATGTATGTATGTATGTATGTATGTATGTATGTATGTATGTATGTATGTATGTATGTATGTATGTATGTATGTATGTATGTATGTATGTATGCATGCATGTAGCAAATATGACAACTTAAGTATGATGCATGATAATATACCATTCTTTTTTTTTGAAAAAGAAGACAATAAACCTGTTCTGAGTTCTTATCCTCCTGCCTTTGATGTCCACATTCAATCACTTGGTTGTTCTCTTTCTCTTACATGTTTACTTTCTAATTTAAGTTAAAGTATGGTTCACAACTGATGTATGACTTAATATCTAATAATAATCTAATATCTATAGTACAGTGTATTTGAATAGTTTAATAACATATTGAAATAAAACCTTTATGTGAAAATAGGAAAATATTACTTTATCTGTGTTACTTTGTTATCTCCTGCATATTACATGGATTTCATTTAGGATTTTACTGTAGTTCAGAGAAATAATAGAAATTATTCAAGCTGTAAGGCAGAGAGAATGAGGAAGACTTGAGGGTAAATTACATAACATGATTTATACATCAGAAAGAACAAATGAGGATCATCTCTAAAACCTTTACTAAACATACACTCAATTAATATACACCACAGCTAGGAGGAAGTTAAGTTTGTTATAGAGTGATACAAGGCAAAACATACATGATGCAATTGTTATTTCTAAAATGTTAGTAACTCTCCATTCTTCAAAGTACCTTTGAAATCCGCTAGCCCCTTTGGTAGGGTGAGTTGTGCTGTGAGACGTTCCACCTCACTGTTATCACTACTGGCAGCACTGACCATGGAATAACTACTGGCTTCAGAACCTGCACCACTCATGCTGGATTGACAGGCTTCACCCTTGCTCGGTGAAGTGGCACCAGAGGTGACAAGAGAGGAGTCTGTCAGTGAAGAAAGTTTATCTTCATATGGGTGTAATGACTTGTTGTTCTTCTCTTCATTCTCCCGCTGAGGAACTTTACAATCCGATGCACTTCCTGGTGTTTTGTTTGCGCTCGTCCTTTGAACCGATATAGGTGACTGCTGTTGAGGAGTAAAAACAGATTGATCTTTTTGTCCTTGCTGCTGTTTGAATGAGGGTGAATGAGCAGGGGATGGAGGAAGGTTAGCGTATACATGAGGAGGAACTGTTTCACTGCCTGTCTTGGTGGCCTCTATAGTTGCAAAATCTCGAGCTCTAATCAATTCATACGTACGGGACCCAATTTTTTGTGCAGACTGCTTGCCAAGAGAAGTAGAACTTGATCCATTTTTCAATACAGTGACTGACATTTCTTCCACAGTAACTGGTAAGACATGAGAATCACTGCTTTGTGTCTTTTTCTCCTCCAATTTCTTTACAACAGAACTTGTTTGCGAGGATGTTGATACTTTCATGGGTCTAGGCATACTTGCTTTCTTTACCTTTGTTTCTTCTTGAATAACTTTCTTTGTGATAAATATTGCCTCAGCAGTATCTTTAATACCATTTTGTACCTTTTGATTGTCACCTGCCTGATCTTTTGAATGTTGCAGTATTTTCTTTATTGCACCATGCTTCTGTCCATTGTCCTTCATGTTCATTTCACTGGTTTCTATATTTGTATCCAAGTAAACACTATTTCTAGCATTTTCTGTTACTTCCTTGCTTCTGTTTAACCTCGGTACATTTTTGGGACGTTTGGGAAGAGAATCTTTCATCTCTTTCAGCATTTCTTTTAATTTCAGCTTCTCATTTTCATCAGTTGGAAGTTTCAGTCCCCCACTGTATATTATTTCAGGTTTTATAGGTAATTTACTGCTAGTTTCAGCAGTAGCTGAAGTTTTGCTGCTTCTTTTAGCAGGTACTGGAGTACCATCACTGGCAGAGGGATCTTCACTTCTTTCTCCAGGCTTATTAAAAAATGCAAGCCTAGCTTTTCGTACTTCATCAATATCAGGCTCTTCCTCTGGGCCACCTTCTTGCTTTTCTCTTTCTTTTTCTGTTGGTTTGATGACAACTTTCTCCTTTTCTTCATCTTTCTTTGTCCTTCCACCTATAAATGTTGATGGTATTAACACAGAAGTCTTTGTCTCCTTTAATTCTATCTTTTCTTGAGTCCATTTTTCATTCACTGAGTTAGTTACTAACTTTCCCTCTGTTTGAACTGTTGCAGTGACCTTAGCAGTAGCTGTAGTTGCACTGCTCTGTGTTGTAACTCCCTTCTTTGCAACAGGAATTATATCAGACTTGACTTTCTCCTCTGTTTCACTGGTTGTAGTCTTTGAACTTCCAGGAAAGTATTTCTTTAATTCCTGCTCCCAGTTTATTGATTCATTGGGAGGTTTAGTCTTTTCCTTCACTTCCTCAGCTTCATCTTTAGCTGGTGCAGTGGTAGGTACTGATTCTCCCTCTACAACTTTAGTATCAGGCACAGATGGCCTCCACCGACCACAAGCATCACACGTCAGCTTCCAGCGAGGATTCTCTAGGGTACACCTTGGGCAAGCCCAGATAGTGATCCGTTTAGATTGGGTTAATTCATCTGGAGTCATACCAGTTGAAGTTGGTGCTTCATCGATCACACTACTCCGTTTGCTTCCTGGATCTATTGTTGAAGCTGGAGTGCTATTTTCTGACTGCTCTGTAATTGTAGGTATGTTTGAGCTAGGGGAAATAAAACGCCGTGATTTGTTCGCCTCATACATAGTTCTCGATTTTGATGACTTCTCTGTTTCATCCTCAACTTCCTCTATTGTAACACCGGATGCTTCTTCATTAGCTGTAGCCAAATGTCTTTTTGGAGTGCCTGGAGAACTGATTGTTGGAGTCTGACAGTTGATCACAACACTTTGGCTTTTCTGTGTAACTTCTTGCACACGTGAATTTCCACTGATCACCACTTTTTCCTCACTAGTTCTTACACTTTCTCCCACATAGGAAAATCTTTTTTCTACCCCTTCCCTACTAAATATACTAGAACCATCTTTAGAGAAAAAAGCAGAGTTCACAGTCACTTTGGTCACATTACTAATTGCATTAAAAAGTGAAATAAGTTCCTTAGCAGAACTACGTTTGGGAACCTCTACATTTTCTGATTCAGGTTCGTTTACCTCTATATCTGCACTAAACCTATTACATCCTGGTACATCAGGATATGAATAAAACTTTGCATCTTGAGCTGCCATGAGAGCCTGCTCACGAGCTTGCTCTTTCTGCAGAATCTCAGCAGCTTCACGATCTAACTCGCTAATATTTGCCAACATTGAAACCTGCGATTTCCTTTTTTCCCCTTCCTTCTTCTTTTCATCACTCTTATCAAGTCTAGAGAATATACTGAATCTACTACTAACGCTGCTAGTACTGTTACCATCACTGGGTATTCCTGTGCTGCCAACTCTTGGAAATCCAACTTCAGGCATCCAGTCTTCTTCCTTCTCTTTTTCTTTCTTCTTCTCTAGGCTCTTAAATATATCTCTTTTAATTCCCCCACCACTTGAATCTTTGGAAGAAAGACTCCTTTTATACCACGGTCTAGGAGAAACTGGTGCTGGTTTCACCTCCATTGCATTAGCTTCTACTTTAGGTAAATCTTTATTAGGTTTCAGGACCCCTCTTTCCAGTTTAAGTGAGTCATTACAAACAACATGTTCCTGAGGTGGCTTCAAACTGGAATGCATTTCTTTTGGAGATGATGGAGGAGATCCCATGCTTCTCCTGTGGGCGTGATTCCTCAGCTTAGCAATATTAGCTATTAAACGGTCCTTTTCTTCTGGAGAAAGTTTATTAGTGCTGGATTTGGAACTTTCGTCTTCTTGCTTACCAGCTTGTGTTTCTTGATCTTTCTTTCTCTTCACCACACTCTCCTTAGGATTCGCATTAATTGCAGGAGGCTGAGGTGCAGGACGTTTCTTCCTTCCAAAGCTAGCGAACTGAGATCGAAATCTATCTAGAGTACTACCGTTTTGTTCTTCTGGATTATTTGCTTGGTTAGGAGGTGGAGGAGCTCTCCGTTTACCTTTCACATGACAGTAAGCACCAGCTTTCTTGTCTTTTGAGGACTCACTAGCTGTTCGTCTGTGACGCAGTTTCTTTACGTTAACCTCATCGTCACCATTGTCCATATTCTGTTTTTCACCCTTCCCCTTGTGTTCCCATGTGTTTGGAAGGCTGTAATCATTGTAATGAGGTCGAGGGAGATCTGGAGGTACTGGGGCTCTACGTTTCTTTCTGCCAAAAGTAGAATTTAAGCTTTCAGGAGAAGAAGTTGGCAAAGGTTTTCCTTCAGCTTTATCAACAGAGGAATTGTTATACTTAAACCTTAACACAGGACTAGCTTCTGGACTGTTTATTCCACTTCTCAATTGAGTATCACTCCCAAAGAGTGAGTATTTCTTTCTGAGTGTGAGATTTTTGTCTAGTTCTCGAATTCTCTCCCTCTGCAATATTCTATCACGGTAAGTACCTGTTTCTGGTCCTGGTGCAATCCACTTCTCTGGTATATTTGCTGAACCATAAGGGCGGTATGCCGCTGGAGACACAAAGGAAAAACTATTCACCGTTGCTGTGCTGAATAAAGTATCTATACTACCACAACTTGAACTTTGAGTTCGAATCAGTCTAACTGACGAAGGTGTCGCTGGAAGAAAGGAACTTTCTACTGGTTCAATAGTCTTGTCATTAAAATCCTCACCATCACTATTTTCATCCTTACTCTTTCTAAACCAGCGTAGGAATGAAAAGAAACCACTTGTACCTTTGTCCCTGCGAGAAGCTGATCCAGTTGGAGTGCTAAGCACGTTTTTTTTCAGTGAGTTACCTTCTGCAATTTCTTCATCTGATGAATCCTGAACATTTTCTTTAAATTCTGTCATTCTTTCAACTTCAACAGCACCATGATTAGGTGTTACATTATTCTGTTCAATGCTTTCTTTATGTTTCTTAATGATCACACTGTAAATATCACTACAGACCTTCTCACTCAATAGTTCTGCCTCATCACACTCACTTTTACAGTCTTGAAAATCAGAAAAATCACAAAAGCCATCCTCCTCTACATCATCATCATCATCATCATCTGCATCAAACCACTGATAATCACTGTAATCTGTTGACTGGCATGTTATATATGTATTTACACTTTTCAAACTTCTCAAACTTTTCAGACTTTTCAAAGAACCATAATAAGGTCGACACTGTTCTTCATTTTGTTCGCACGGTTTATTGTCTGGAAGAGAGTCATCATCACAGTTCACTCCATTCTCCGGCTCCTTTGGCTCTGGTATCACAGCAAGGGTCTGGCTGGCTGATATTTGGAACCGCTTCCGTCTTCTGACTGCGGGCCTTGGCCGATTCACAGGCTGAAAACAGACGACAGCACACGTCAGCATCGTGGCCCAGGTGACACAACACAGGTTAGTAGTGGCAATCCCATGCAGGATGGTTCACTGCACACCAGGCTTCATCACGTTTCTGTTCACAAATATGGCCAACATTCTTATGACTGTATTTGTCAAGTCGTATTATCTCAAGCATTCAAATTCTTCGCAATTCTCATACATCTGTATGTCAGGATATTCACACTTCTCTTGCAAGTAGATAAAAAGCAGGAATGATTAGCAAGGAAGAACATAAAAGAGACTTTTAGTTTATATACATAGGTGTTACAAAAGATTCATAGTTAAGGATAGAGAATATCTCAATACAGATATTGTGATTATCCTGCTTTCCACTGAATAAATATCATTTACATAATTTTGAAAGGATATTATTGGATTTAAAATTCATGGAAGTTATTCTATTATGAAGGCTGATGACAGTTGTATGTATATGGTATGATTATAGTTTTCCATAGTGGAAAAATATTCTTTCATTTTTTTCTATTTCTGCGTTTGAGAACATATGAACTGAATTCTTCCAAAAAATATATTACACTGTACTGAATATCACAAAAAAGGAGTTCATTAGTTTACATTTCTTGAGAACAAGAGGCACAAGAACAGTCAGTAAGAAGACACACACAGAAGAATTGCCTACTGTCATGGAATTAAAGGTACCTAATAATGCAAACTTACCAGGGCAAATAGGAAATGCCAGTAAAAGAAGTACCAGACATGGAAGTATGATATTCAGAGCATCTGAACTAAATGTTAATGTTATTTACAACTAAGACACACAATTTAAAAATAAAAATTGAACTTAAGTCATGTCTAGAGGCACAATGTAGTGAAAATTTTTGCCTAATTGTCATTTAAAAAAAGTTATTTCAGTACATTTTTTGCTATTTTAATTTTATTTTGTCAATAATTTTGCTAAATTTTATTTCCACTTTTCAGCAATAAAAGTGAAACCAAAAGATAGTTAATAGCATATTTTTAGTAAAACATAATTTGATTTTTACATGTGTACAAGAAACATGAGAGTTATACTTCTGCTTAAAATGTATATTTCATATATCAAAGCATGGATATTTGGAAAAATTTCATCCTACGTTCATCAGTCAGTAAAAGAGTTATTTCATTAATTACTTTGCTTAAAGGTAAATAGTTTCATTATTCATCCAAATTTGTAAAATTTTGCAAAATGTTCACAATTTTTTGCTTTGCAAAAAACACATGCCTCTAATCATGTCACATTAAGTCTCAAATGGCAACATGTATCAACCTTTTGCAAACTACTGCAAATGGGTATGATGCTGTTGTAACTTAGTGGTTGAATAAGAACAATACTGGACACTCTGTCAAGCTGATGAGTTTAGTTTTCATCCGTTAGTTTTAATATAGAGTAATTTTTATTAATTTGAAATCGCTCAATATTTATTTTGGTAGTCTATAAGTGTACATTATCACAATAAGAAGGCCTGAAATGGAGAATATTAGTTGAAAATATGTATATCAAATTGAACTGAGCTATTTGAGATTGAGAAGGTGATCGGGGTCAGATAGCGAGAAAGTCTGTACAAAAATCAGTCTGCAGTGATAAGAATCAAAAGCTATGAAAAAGAACCAGCAATCCAGAGAGAAGTGAGGCAAGGCTGCAGTTTTTCTACTCTCCTTTTCAATATTTGCATAGAAGAACCAGTAAAGGAAATCAAAGAGGAATTTGGAAAAGGAATCACAATCCAAGAAGAGGAAATCATAACCCTGAGATTTGCTGATGATATTGTTATTTTATCTGAGCCTGCAGAAGAAGTCTTAAAGGAAGTGGATGTGTATTGTTACTTGTGTAGTAGAATAATTTATGATGGAAAAAGTAAGGAGGACATAAAATGCAGACTAGCACAAGCAATGAAGGCATTTCTTAAGAAAAGAAATTTGCTCACTTTGAACATTGATACAGGAATTAGAAAGATGTTTTTGAAGACTTTTGTCTGGAGCATGGTATTGTATGGAAGTGAAACATGGATGATAACTAGCTCGGAAAGAAAAAGAATAGAAGCTTTTGAAATGTGGTGTTACAGCAGAATGCTGAAGGTGAGATGGGTAGATAGAATCACGAATGAAGAGATACTGAATTGAATTAGTGAGAGGAGAACAATTTGATGAAATTTGGCCAGAAGAAGAGAGAGAGAATGATTAGACACATCTTAAGACACTCAGGACTAGTTCAGTTAGCTTTTAAGGGAAGTGTAGATGGTAAAAACATCAGGGACAGAACAAAGTATGAATTTGATAAACAAATTAGAGTAGATGTAGGATGTAATAGTTATGTGGAAATGAAAAGCTTAGCGCATAATAGGGTAGTGTGGAGGGCCGCATCAAACCAGAGTATGGACTGATGACACAAACAATAAGACATATCTATCAAACTACATATCAAAAAGTAAGGTTCTTGTAAGTAGTGACAATGAAATTTTTATTGAAATGTATCTCAAGAGTGTCTTTTTTTTGTACAGTTTTCATAGGGAGAGAATGTTCTAGTTTTGATAAACATAATGGCATTCTTGGAAATTATTGTTATTATCAGTAGAAATGAAAGTGTTAAGCACCATACCTCACAGGATAGCTTTCAGTGGTGTCACTAATTTTAGACCACGGCTGTACCCACGCTACCTTGTTTGCAAATCACATCACCAAAACAAATACCCCTGGCCTGAGAGATGGCATCACCGTCTAGGAGGTCCTCCATACCCTGTCAGGGCATGGAATGAAAACTTTAATCAACCAAATTGATTGATTGATTGATTGATTGATTGATTGATTGATTGATTGATTGATTGATTGATTGATTGATTGATTGATTGATTGATTGATTGATTGATTGATTGATTGATTGAAGGTCATCTATGAAGATGTATAGCTTGTCCTTGTCCTTTTCACATTTATCCTAGACTTCTTTCTTTTTTTTTTTTGTTAGTCCTTCTATTCACATTTTCATGAAATTGTGATTGTTCATTTTTTTATGTTCACATCCTCCATCTTTGATGATCTAGGTACAAAATACTAATAACATACTTTCTCTAGAGTTTATACACTTGGCTACAGAATATGTTGACAGCCATTTAAATTCATAATCAACATTTCCATTGCTAGGGTTTCCCAGTTATTCTATCTTCTTCCCAGTGTCCCTAGAATACTAATTTGGGATGCATAATTGTCCCTATTTTTTGCCATATCAGTAACAGGGAATTTCTTCAGTGAATGCAAACACCCCAAACCATACTTGAAAAAAAAACACACTTATGCAATTCCAGCTAACGAAACAAATACAGTATAAGAATATTCTACATGAATACTCAATTGACAGAAGAATCAGATTGGGATTGGAAACACTGGAAGTATTAGTGTGCAGAGCTTTATCAGTCAGTATCAAAAGATATACAACTTAAGAAAAAACATGAGCACAGATTCGATTCTGCACATATGTCAAATGCCTGATGTAGTATCTGTAATAATTAGTAATGTACTGTAACCAACAATTGTCTGGCTCTTTGATTGAATGGTCAGCGCAGTGGTCTTGGGTTGAGAGGGTCCCAGGTATAATTCTCGGCCAGGTCGGGAATTTGAATCTTAAACACTTAATTCCCTAGGCTAAGAGACTGGGGTATTTGTGATCTCCCCAACATTCCTGCAAATCATACATCACACACAGTACTATCCTCTACAACAACAAGCAGTGTCCTATACACGGTAGATGCCAACCACCCTCATTGGATGGTCTGCCTTACAAGGGCTGTACCAGGCCAGCAATAGCCACATGAAATTAATTATTAACAATTGTATTTTTACATGACTCGTGACTCGAGAAAAAAAAACATTTCCATTTTCTGAAATAGAAATTCTGGTCACTCTCTCTCACCATCTGTGTATGACTTTTTCCATTCTTGAAAAAGAAAAAGATAACAGCAGTAACAATTATCTGAAGAACTTAGATGCTGAACTGAACTCTTTTTAGCTCATGAGCTACTAGTGTATCAGTTTCATAGTTCTGTTCTCTCCACCAGAGGCACTGGTGTTCCCAGTATTAAAACTGAGAACACTGCATAGAACTTTCTCAGTGCACCATTGTCCTCTGATATGCTGACATGAACAACAACAAGACATGCTATGGATATTTCTGTTGTCAAAAATTCATCAGCCTTGTCGAGGATCAAACTAGAAGTTAAATCTGACTATTCAGCCACCAATACCAGCTTACTCTAGCAAACAAAATTCTTTTTTACACCTTCAGTGTGAAGGAAGCAGTACAGGTACAAATTTTGTTATGAAACTACAAGAATAAAAGTTTGGTACTATCAACATTGGCAGACTCACCTTCCTGGCCGGTGGCTGTGGAGGGGCCTCGGTTGCACGGCCCGGAGCCCGATGTCGTGCCGGAGGTTGAGGACAGGGCTGTTCATCACTCTGCGGGACATGCCAAGTGGTGCTGTCAGCTGATGAAGCAAAAGAAATGCTCTGTGAGTGAAATATGAAAAATCATAATAAAGTAATAGGAAAGTAACATATAGGTTTGTCCAATTTTGTAACAGTTTTTACCTTTCTTTCATAAAGACACTTGAGACTTGCATTCAATAGATATGTATAAGAAACACTAGGATTGTTGAAGAACATTTAGAAATTTTGGTTTTGAATGTGCTTTGATAACACAGTAGAATAAAATGGAACATCATGTTGACACGCAGCCTGTCTAAATACCCTCAAATGATAAATGTCTGCACATAGTTACTGAGGTAAAATTATTACCAAGGGGAATGGCCAGGTATGCTAATGTGCTACGGCTATGGAGCCAAGCTCTGCATTCAGGAGACGCGTGGGTTCAAACTCCACCATCAGCTGTTCTGAGAATGGTTTTCTGTGGTTTGCCATTTTCACTTCAAGGCCAATGCTGGGATAGATCCTATTCATAGCCCACAGCCAATTCTTTCCAACTCCTTATGCAATTTCATTCACCTTAATTAATTTCATCTTCATTAGCTTTTCAACTGAGGTTGGTGTCAGGAAGGGCATCCGGCCGTAAAAACATGTCACATAAATTTAAGAAACAGGACTACAGTGTAGATATTATTATTATTATTATTATTATTATTATTATTATTATTATTATTATTATTATTATTATTATTATTATTATTATTATTATTATTATTATTATTATTATTATTATTATTACACAGATATTTACATCATATAAGACACTCCTTTACTCAGTGCAAAGATTGTTCTTCAATTACTGTACTACAAGCAGGCATTCTTAGATTTATGCATGGATGTTATTACTGGAAAGACAAACCTTTTAGTTTTCAGCATGCACATTTCTCTTAGGTGGAAGGACTATAGATTATCTCCTTCCACAGTTTTATTTTCTTTTTTCTTTCTTTCTTTCGTTCTTTGCACTCAACAGGCAAAGTGTGTCAACATAATTTTCAACATCCAGCTTCTGTATTATCGTCATTTATCCATCCATCCATCCATCCATCCATCCATCCATCCATACATACATACATACATACATACATACATACATACATACATACATACATACATACATACATTATCATTATAGACTGTTATGCCTTTCAGCATTTATCCATATTAAGAACAAATTAATTGCAAATAATTACTGTAGTATGAGAGATGTGGAGATAAATTTATAGGCTTCTGACATACACAAATCTCTTGGGGAGGAGGGCAATAGCATAAAGTCCTTTGGTTATTTTTTAAAATTGTAAATTAAATAGAAAATGAACTGTTCAATGTTGATGATGACTATTATGATAGGAATTATAACAGTTGTTCAATTGAAACATAGGCAGAACTGACAACACTGCAAATAACTGATAGGACAGCCAAGAGGTGGCAGCACTGTGTGGTCTGGTGATTGAAGTAACAACTCAGAATGTGGTCTGTCTGAGATACATGACAGCTATGTAAAGAAAATATTTGAAGCAACATTTGTGTTTAATGATGATGTTTGAATGAATATAACGTGACATGATTCACTTCTTAAGCAAAGAAGGTGCTCTGATTGGGAAAACTGTCACAAAATGTTCTTGTCCCCATGGTAATGCACGTCAATGGAACAATGGGCAGTTGAGGTGGATGCACAGTCGGCTTTGGCCATAACGGTGGTCATGGCTGGACTGTGGCTCAACAGCTCTGCATTCTGACTGATGAACCGAGTAGAGTAGGCTTTGGCTTATGGGTGACCATTGCTCTACCGTGGGTCTACAGCTCTGCATTCAGGAAGAGGGGAGAGGCTGGTCTCTACTGTTGGCTGTTCTGAGAATGGTTTTCCATTTTCCTGAATTAAGGTGAATGCCGGGACAGTTTCTAGCCTATCCCCCTCACCTTCTCCGAACATCACCTTCTCTACTCCAAATTTTCTTGGTCTGAGAGAAGATGTCACCTTCTAAGAGGTCTGCCATACCCCTTTCAGGTACGGAATGAAAACTTTTTGTAGTAGTGCCTGTTGTCCAGGGGTTGTATGGATCACATGCCTTACATTCAAGATCTCTCTCCTTGCGACAGTCGTGCCTTTGGTCTGCTGAAGAACACCCTGATCAAGTCGTTCCATATGCTGTGGAAGAGTGGTTCAACCAAAAAGCAGCGTCTGTCATTGTGGAGGGTTTAGAGAATCTCGTTCAGTGTTGTGACAGGTGCCTGAACATCAGTAGACTCTTTCAAACTATCATCAGTATGTTGTCGTTTTGATACAGTGTATGCTGGCCAATACATATAATGTAAGTTTCCAGAATGAATGAAAATCCACAGCCTGTTTCCAGTCATTCGACCGGGTCAGTAATGGAATGAATGAAGCCCCCATCTAGTGGCGAGGATGGTAATTGTGCCGGTTGCCGAAGCCTGTCGCACTCCTCTGGGGCAATGATTAATGAATGACAGATGAAATTAAATGATATTGGAGAGTGTTGCTGGAATGAAAAATGACAGGGAAAACCGTAGTACCCGGAGAAAAACATTTCTCGCCTCCGCTTTGTCCAGCACAAACCTCACATGAAGTGACTGGGATTTGAACCATGGAACCCAGCGATGAGAGGCCAGCGCGCTGCCACCTGAGCTCCTTAAGTTTCTAGACACCAGTCTATTTTTCAAGGCAATCTTCAGTACAGTAACTCTCTTACAGGACAGCAACACTTGTTGTTTTGCACCGAGCTTGATAGCTGCAGTCGCTTAAGTGTGGCCAGTATCCAGTATTCGGGAGATAGTGGGTTTGAACCACACTGTCCGCAGCCCTGAAGATGGTTTTCCGTGGTTTACCATTTTCACACCAGGTAAATGCTGGGGTTGTACGTTAATTAAGGCCATGGTCGCTTCCTTCCCAGTCCTAGCCCTTTCCTGTCCCATCGTCGCCATAAGACCTATCTGTGTCGGTGCGACGTAAAGCCAATAGCAAAAAAGTAAATAAATAAATTGATGTTTCGTCTTCATTATCAGTACTGACAACATGTTCAAAATTACAAAATGGGGTATAGAAAACACATCAGAGCACTCAAACATAAAACAAAATCTGGATTTTGGAAAGGAACAAACAAGAGCCAAATCAAGTCATACTGTATTTGGAAAGACACTTTATAATAGGTGAACACAATGACAGGTCAGTCTGGAAAGAGGGAATGACAGAAAAAGGAGACAAGGACAAACATGACAATACAAAAGGACAAGGACAATATCCACATCTTCAAATACTGGGTGGGTAAAATAAAACTGGCTCGGAAAATATTTACAATAGGCCTGACGCGGGATTGACCCTTGTTAATGAAATGTTTGTCAGGCCAGGTTTTCATCAGGATCTCCTGCTGATGTGACAACATCCATAAAATCAGGTTATATACTCGTACATTTGTACAATAGTGTAATGAAATCATGTGCTCACATTTAGGCTTATAGCTCCAGAACTAAAGATCTGATCCAGATTATTGAGGTACCATTTGACTGGAGATGTGGGACATGAAAGAAAATATGTCACTTGGTGGGCCTGTTGAAAATGCAGGACAGATGTTCAAAAAGTGATGATGTTGAAGTATAGCCTACTGTATGATTTGTGGTTAATAACTCTGAAACCAAAAGACATACGAAGGTATTTAAGATGTTTAAAGATACCCTAGAGAATTTGATACCCAACATTTGTATAAAAAGCTGGTCTGGATCCGAAAATAAAAACACTGGAAGGGAGGGATCTGAAGTTAGAATTCATTTTTTGAAAATTCGGCAATCTGACTATCTAAATATCAATTCCGGCCCCGCATGTGGGGTACCATTACAAATCTCTTTCTGAACCCGAGATGGTGGTACCACTACGGTTACCCTATGAGCCTTAGGGACAAAGTTACATGAGGTTTTAAAATAAATTTCCCAATTTGCTTCATGTGGGCTTCTGGCTGTAAATTCCCACCTATCATCCACCTGAGTACCATTGCAGTAGACTTAAGACAATTAAGGCAGAAGTAATATGGTTTACAAAATTTTGAAAAAGATCAGATGTTATGAAATATATTATGCTTGGCTCTATTAATAGCTATCCGTGTCTCCAGGTGACCAGGCAGGTAAGTTACTGTAATTCGCAATAAATATCTCGGTAACATAAAAGCAGTAGAGATAAAATCAGTTAATCAGTTTTCATTTATTTATGTAATGACTTGACACCTGCAAAGTGTTTAATTTTGCCAGGCTGAATAGCTCAGGCGGTAGAGTGCTGGCCTTCTGAAAACAACTTAGCAGGTTCGACCTTGGCTCAGCCACGTGATATTTGAAGTTGCTCAAATACATCAGCCACATGTCGGTATATTTACTGTCACGTGAAACAACTCATGTGGGAGAAATTCCTGGCACATCGGCATCTCCGAAAACCATAAAAATAGTTAGTAGGACGTAAAATAAGTAACATTATTATCTGTTTACTTTAACCCGGTTAGACTTGCGTCGGGCGACGTTGTCACGAAACTCCAGCCGGACAGTCCCTTAGCTATCCCCACCCTTATCTTTTTCCATCATTTTCATTCATGCCTGATGGACAAGATCATTAAGGGTACAAGGTTCAAATCCCATCAGTCGAAAAACAGAAGGCACCATCAGAATGTTGGCCGGCAGGGTAGGAGAGATGGTGGTACACTAGACTGTGTGCCAAAAGCCTGGATTAAATTCCAAACCTCTCCGCAGGGCTCATATGGAGTGATTCGTCCGTCAGATGGAGATGTAAAACCTTGAGCAGACCCCTTGGTGCTACTCCACAGAACTAGCTTATTTGCTGGCACCGGGTTTCACCTTCTCCCGTCCTACAATCACATATATCATGCGTCCGACTCGTTGGCTGAACGGTCAGCGTACTGGCCTTCAGTTCAGAGGGTCCCGGGTTCGATTCCCAGCCGGGTCGGGGATTTTAACCTTAATTGGTTAATTCCAATGGCACGGGGGCTGGGTGTATGTGTTGTCTTCATTATCATTTCATCCTCATCACGACAAGCAGGTCGCCTACAGGAGTCAAATAGAAAGACCTACACCTGGCGAGCCGAATCGTTCTGGGATATCCCGGCACTAAAAGCCAAACGACATTTCATTTTCATATATCATGTCATTCGTCTCATTAACTCTTCTGATGCGGTTGACTTCAGAAAGGGCAACCGGTCGTAAACATTTGCTATGAAGATTCATCCCACTTCATACCCGACCCCGTAAAGAAACGGGACAAGGGTTGGACATACATACATACATACATACATACATACATACATACATACATACATACATACGTACATACATACATAGATACATTTTCATTCCTGCACTGTTCCAAAAACATTCATTAGTATTCGTCACGGAGGTGTCGTTCCTACACTTCGATGCTAGTCCTGCACTTCCAGCACTTAAGTGTCCGGCTCCATGCCTAAACGGTTAGCATGCTGGCCTTTGGTCCAGAAGCAGGGGCGTAGCCGGGGGGAGGCTAACCCCCAGTAGCCCCCCCCCCCCCCATATAATTTTTACAAAAAGAAAATATACAGAAACTGGCAATAAACAATAAACTAAATAAAAATTGAGGGACGTTTATTGTAGGATCAACAGATCTTTAATTCACTTGTATCAGTGTCCTTGTAATGACAAGTCACTCATGCATCTTCATTGTGTTCTACCATCATTTTGTAACTACAACTACCTCTCCCTCCTTCCCCCCCCCCCCGCAATCGGCCGATCCTGGCTACGCTGCTGTACCAGAAGGGTCCCGCGTTTGAATGCCGGCAGGGTTGTGGATTTTAATTCTTCTGGCTCGGGGTCTGGGTGTTTGTGCCATCTCCATCATTATAATTCATCCTAAGTAGGGCCTCATCCTCAGAGATGCGCAGGTCGCCTACGGGAGTCAAATCAAAAGACCAGCACCTGGCGAGCCGAACATGTCCTCGGACACTTCCGGCGCTAAAAGCCATACGCCATTTCATTTCTAAAGACCTTTACCATACCGCTCCGGAGGCCACATGCCATCAGGTCACTGTTAAAACCAAAATCTGTACTGTCAATTTAAGTGCGTTTTGAAACGATAATTTTTTTAAAAAATTTCATCTTGGAACACTATTTAAACTAATTCGAGGAACTGAATAACTGATCGACGACACAACGGTACCAACTAAAACGTACACATTTCTTCCATATTTGATTTTGCATGTTGTTTGTTGTTTGCCTACCCCTCAGTCTCCGTTTCTTAATACAGGGTCGGGGAGATGACGTGAGATGAATTTATATGAAATGTTTTTACGACTGGATTGATTTTGCATGTATTATATAAAAATAGTAAAATATATCATCTACCTTGAAGACAAAAATGGTACAGAAAGAAGTGAGACTCTCCTGCCAATACCGACGAGCGATTGCTATTGTCAGACTGAACATACGTTTTTCCCGTCTTGTTATGGTTTAAGAAAAGACTAGGTAAACAATTGATTGGGAATCTGCTGACTGGGAGCCCTAAATGTAGATCGGTGGTGACTGACTGGCTGACTGAGTGAGTGACTGTGGTAAGTTTTTTTATGCTCTCTGAGCGAATTTCGACACAACTTAAGTTTTTTTGGGATTTTGGTTCAATACCATACAATAACACTCCCACCAAAGGAACAATATTACACTGCTTACCCTCCCTCAGAATCAGCGAGGGATCCCACCTCTACCGCCTCAAGGACAGTGTCCTGGAGCTTCAGACTCCGGGTCGGGGATACAACTGGGGAGGATGACCAGTACCTTGCCCAGGTGGCCAGACCTGCTATGCTGAACAGGGGCCTTGCGGGGGGATGGGAAGATTGGAAGGGGTAGACAAGGAAGAGGGAAGGAAGCGGCCGTGGCTTTAAGTTAGGTACCATCCCGGCATTTGCCTAGAGAATAAGTGGGAAACCACGGAAAACCACTTCCAGGATGGCTGAGGTGGGAATCGAACCCACTTCTATTCAGTTGAACTCCCGAGGCTG
Organism: Anabrus simplex; assembly: GCF_040414725.1. Taxonomy (NCBI): domain Eukaryota; kingdom Metazoa; phylum Arthropoda; class Insecta; order Orthoptera; family Tettigoniidae; genus Anabrus; species Anabrus simplex. Next base: position 599,765,543 of record NC_090265.1, on the reverse strand, counting down.
AATGGACCCCGTTCTAGCCCTCATACCACTTTTCAAATTTTGTGGCAGAGCCGGTAACCGAACCCGGGCCTCCGGGGGTGGCAGCTAATCACACTAACCACTACACCACAGAGGCGGACAATATTACACATTACACATTAAATAGTACTTGACTACGCACTAAGAAACTAACAGACACTAAAGAGACTGCCAGACTGACGAATGTGCGCGGCAAGCGAGTGAATCATACCTCTTTGGAAAAACTATACCCCTGTTACCTTTCCTCACAGCACATGCAAGGTCTCCATTACTTGCTGTGGCGCTATACAAATCAGTTAGTTGGCTGCAACGAACGACATTTTGTACGTATTTTCGCTAATACAGTAATTGTGTTAATAAATAAAGAAAATAAAGGAAAGAATTAGCTCATAAGACAAAACAGGGCTTGCACAAATGTTTTCTAAATCAATTCCTAGTTTCAACCGGCTAAAATGGAATAAAAATGTAATGTTTTTTCAACAAAGTGGGGCAGTTGCCCCCCCCCCCCCTCCCCCGCTTTTACCTCACAATAGCTGCTACTGACCAACTTGATGCTGTATTCTATATAGGCCTACACAATGCTTAGCCTAAATTAGCAATTGAAATTGCGAACATCGATTAATTATTTAGAAGCAAGCTTGTAGTTTTACGTGACTGTTGATACCGTGATTATAGCGGACGTCAGTTTTCACTTCAAAAATTCCACAAGGACCACTTGGTGGTAAACCAATGATTGCGTCACTCGATTTATCACACACCGATCGCCTATTTAACTTTGCCGATAGAAAGGTCCCGTTTTTTTCTATTTAAATATCTAGCAACAGCAACATTTACTGAAATTGGTCCTTGTTTATCAAAAGGAAATACTGTATTGTGGAATTCCTAATATCCAGTGGCAATAAGACAAAAATAACATAGCCTTGGAAATAATATTAATACAATTAGAAAATGCCTTTGCTGGCGGGACCTAGTGTTTACACTGCACTAAGTCTTCTGGTATGGGCTAGAGCAATTTTTTTTTTTTTTTTTTTTTTTTTTTTTTTTTTTTTTTTTTACTTTCATTGATCTGTCTCTGTCTTATCCTTGGCTTTGACAAAATGAAAGTGACTGAGGTATGAGCGATGCTAGTAATGCCATTCCTTACGCAGCCAGTCCCTGCTATGAATGGTGTGAAACTGTTGCTCATGGGGTCGGTTGGTGCATGCATTTCCGTGCGCTTGGCAGACTGATATGTAATAGCAACTTCTGGCTCGGTGAGGAAAGCAACGGGAAATTACCTCACTCCTCATTTCCCTAGTACGCCTCTTCAGTGATGCCTAGGCCATCTATGACATCTCATGGCGGAACTGTTGAGGATCCAACCAGCCTTCGGGCTGATGAATAAACACACACAATTAGAAAAAGTGTGAAGGAAAAGGCCAGCCTCTGTGAGAAATCTAAAAGATTCTGGTAGCCTACGCTTAAAAAAAATCACATATACTGCCAGAAAATTTGAAATACAAGTGTTTAGAACGAGGCTAGCGAGTAGTCTTTATTCAGTGGGTGGTGGGTTGTTCTGCTCGCTTATTAACTGGAATGTCAAAGGCATTTATTTCTGAGTAGCCTACGTGTGTACTGGTGTGTACACAATCAAACACAAAGAACCATTTAATACTAAGTGTGGCTGGCAATCACAGGAAGGGATCAATGGAACTTCTACAGCTGCTACAGATGAGGTTTCATTCACAGATGGTGTTCTAACCAGCCATTATAAATGTGTTTGACTTTTGTGTGTGTTAAATGAGTAGCTGCCATATGCCGAGAGATACCAAACAAAACTGGCGGTTCATCGACATACATACACCCTTGTACCCGACAGTGTGAGTCACATTCTAATACCGTGATCATTTTTAGCAGGAAGAGACAGGTTTCTCGTACGACCGTCATTCCTTTCTTGCCTTCACACATCCATATGTTGCTCGCATAACGATGTAGCTCTTTATATTAACTGCAACGTTTATAAACTCACGAAGTTTCTAGTCATAGACCTACTGCCAAAAACATGGCCCATGAATGAGAATTGAATCGTTGATAGCAGTGCTATAGTTGAGGAGGGGAGGGCGAGGGGTACGCCTGATACGCCGTACCGGCATAAATAAAAAACACGCGGTTAGCGTACCTACTGGCAAAAAATTATAGAATTTAAAATAGTAAAATGCCCCTTTCATGTTTATTTTACAGGCAGATGTAAGGATACACAGTAGTAGTAATGCGCATCAATGTCTTTCTACTGCGTATCTTTATATCTGCCTGTAAAATACAATGTATCCGTTCGAGTTCTTGTTATCTTATTTTTAGGCCATCTTGTATTAAGATTTTAAAACATTACACTTTATTCCCTTCGTTGGTCCTACTCATTGGCTGAATGGTCAGCGCTGAGGCCTTCGGTTCAGAGGGTCCCGGGTTCGCTTCCCGGCCGGATCGGGGATTTTAATCGCGTCTGATTAATTCTTCTGGCCTGGGGACCGGGTGTTTGTGTTTGTCACAACACTTCCCCCTTCATATTCAGGCAACACACTACACTACCACCACATAAACACGCATTAGTGATTACATCCCTCCATATAGGGTTGGCGTCAGGAAGGGCATCCGGCCATAAAAACAGGGCCAAGTCCACATGTGTGACACAGTTCTCACCCGCGACCCCACAGATGTGGGAAAAGCGGTGGAAGAATAAGAATAATAATGAGAAGAAGAACATTCCTTTCTTTGAAATACTTGTCACTTGTTTGCTTTTCTTGAAAAATGGACAGCCATTTTAGAAGTTGCTGTATTGTGATTAACTTACTTAATTTCAAAATGTCGTGGCTAGTACGAACTACAGTAGCAGTTCACACTAAACTTGTGATGCAGCGCCTCGAGAATTCCACTGCAGTGATTCGCTTATTTCAAACATCATGAAGGCGCTGTGCTGTCAGTTTGCTCGAAGAGGAATGAACTCATCGTTGTTACCAATACAGCAATTTGAAGTTAAATCTAAACCTTCTGAAGAATTATTTAGTCATAGAATGTATCGGAAAATCTTGTTCCACTTGCTTAGGCGTGAATTTCTCGCAGTATCATCCTTGTCAAGGTAGTACTACTATGTGTGGAACATTTCTCACTCTCACTTAAGATAATAATCACCACCACCACTGACAATAACTCGACACGGCCCAAGCTGGAAGAAATATTAAACACACACATCAAAAATATTATGAATCGCCTGTGCATGACATACACACATTCCTCGTCGTCCTTTGAACTGTCTAAACATGTAAACAAACTTCCGCATAGCCCCATCTATCGCAAGCATACCCATTTCGTTGAATTTCGGTGTACCTTCGTTCAAACAACCGTGTAGGGCTTTTCTAATCAGTGCACGGACGTTCTGCGATGGCAAGACGACGGATATCAATGTTTGATTGCACACTGATTGTTGCTTTATGTCAATAAGAACTGTCAACAAGAGAGGTTGAGCCTCCGTGGCTCAGGCGGCAGCGCGCCGGCCTCTCACCGTTGGATACCGTGTGAGAATTTTGCTGGACAAAGTGGAGGCGGGTCAGGTAGGTTTTTCTCCGGGAACTCCGGTTTTCCCTGTCATCTTTAATTCCAGTAACACTCTCCATTAACATTTCATTTCATCTGTCAGTCAGTCAGTCAGGGCAGTGTTATCGGACCTTTATGTTTTCTTATATATATAAATGATATGAGTAAAGGAGTGGAATCGGAGGTAAGGCTTTTTGCGGATGATGTTATTCTGTATAGAGTGATAAATAAGTTACAAGATTGTGAGCAACTGCAACGTGACCTCGAAAATGTTGTGAGATGGACAGCAGGCAATGGTATGTTGATAAACGGGGCTAAAAGTCAGGTTGTGAGTTTCACAAATAGGAAAAGTCCTCTCAGTTTTAATTACTGCGTTGATGGGGTGAAAGTTCCTTTTGGGGATCATTGTAAGTATCTAGGTGTTAATATAAGGAAGGATCTTCACTGGGGTAATCACATAAATGGGATTGTAAATAAAGGGTACCGATCTCTACACATGGTTATGAGGGTGTTTAGGGGTTGTAGTAAGGATGTAAAGGAGAGTGCATATAAGTCTCTGGTAAGACCCCAACTAGAGTATGGTTCGAGTGTATGGGACCCTCACCAGGATTACCTGATTCAAGAACTGGAAAAAATCCAAAGAAAAGCAGCTCGATTTGTTCTGGGTGATTTCCGACAAAAGAGTAGCGTTACAAAAATGTTGCAATGTTTGGGTTGGGAAGAATTGAGAGAAAGAAGAAGAGCTGCTCGACTAAGTGGTATGTTCCGAGCTGTCAGCGGACAGATGGCGTGGAATGACATTAGTAGACGAATAGGTTTGAATGGCGTTTATAAAAGTAGGAAAGATCACGATATGAAGATAAAGTTGGAATTCAAGAGGACAAACTGGGGCAAATATTCATTTATAGGAAGGGGAGTTAGGGATTGGAATAACTTACCAAGGGAGATGTTCAATAAATTTCCAATTTCTTTGAAATCATTTCGGAAAAGGCTAGGAAAGCAACAGATAGGGAATCTGCCACCTGGGCGACTGCCCTAAATGCAGATCAGTATTGATTGATTGATTGATCATTTCCCCAGAGGAGTGCGACAGGCTTCGGCAGCTGGCACATTTCCTATCCTCGCGGGGCTTCATTCATTCCACTCCTGACCCGGTCGAATGACTGGAAACAGGCTGCGGAGAGGTTGCGAGGCCAATAACAGAGAGCCAGAGTGAAGTGGTACGGACCTGGAATCGTTTTTAAAACGCGGGTAGTGTTCATGACTTGCCCCGTACTGGTCGCCCTAGGGCAACAACTGCGGTAGATAATCGGTATCTGCGACTTCTGGCCTGCAGGAACCCCGACCACATTGCCACCATGATAAACAATGACTTTATGGGAGACCATCGAGAGGCACGTGTCCATCCAAACTGTACGAAACAGACTCCTCAGCGGCTCTCTGTATTCTACTGTAGACGGTCATGGAGAGGCCTGGCCTTTAAACCCAGACACCATGCCAAACGATACAGATGGACACAAAATCACCACGAATGGACTACCGGTATGGAAAATTAGCGCAAAGTTCTCTTCACAGATGAATGCCGCATATGTCTGATACCCGATGGCAATCGATAACGTGTGTGGAGAGCACCTGGTAACGCTGCACGTCAGAGACATCCCGTCCATCGAATACAGCAAAGTGGCGGACCAGTGATGTTCTGGAGTGGCATTATGTGGGGGCGTCGGACGCCATTGTTATTCGATTCGGGGCATACTCAACGCTCACAAATCAGGGATAACATTATCCAACCCAGCGTTGACACGTATCATCAGCATTTCAAGGAAGAATTCAAGTTTATGGATGACAACTCCCGCGTCCATCGTGCATACATCGTCAGTGATTCCATCAATAGTGCCGGTATTGCCCGACTGGATTGGCCTTCATGTTCCCCCGATATGAATCCCATGGGGCATGCTTGCGATCGATTGAAAAGAGCTGTGCGAACAAGTCCTGCCCCACCACGAAATCTACGGGATTTACGCACGACTGCCACAGAAGAATTGGATTAAACAAGCAGTGGTTAAATGATCTCGTAGGGTGCAGGCTTGAATTCATACAAGGGGACATGTTACTCTGTATTGAATGAGGTTGCTATACAATGGGCTTACCTCAAGAAAATTGATTTGTGTTCCTGTTGACTTACAATCAACAATGTACAGAATGCCTTAGAACTTTTGTTTGGCGGGTGAAGCATAACTCCTTTTGATGCATGTATTAATAACACACTGGTCACTTATGCCTACAAATGAAACCCTATAGATGTATGGCGTTCTTTCTTGGAAATTCTCCCACTTATGATCTAAATCTACAACTTCTCCATTTCTATTTTACCCTTCAGTGGTGGCTCGTGAAACTTCCTATAGGGCAGTCACTTTTGGTTTTAAATACAGACACTAATAATATAAGTGTAAACTACACATATATTTACACAAGCAAGTATAAACATTAAAATAAAATATGTCAAAACGCACCTAATCATTAACATGTCATGTCCACCCTTCTTTCTTTAGCTTTTTACGAATCACCGAGCGAGTGGCTGTCTCGTATCGGTCACGTAGCTGTCAGCTTGCATTCGGGAGTTAGTGGATTCGAACCCCACTATCAGCAGCCCTGAAGATGGTTTTCCGTGGTTTCCCATGTTCACACCACGCAAATGAAGGGGATGTACCTTAATCAAGGCCACTGTCACTTTCTTCCCAAACCTAGCCCTTTTCTGTCCTGTCGTCACCATCTGTATCCGAAAAACCAAACCAAACCCCACGGCACTTAACGCCCTTGAAAGGGCCTTACAGATTACGAGGGGTCGTGTGGTCCGCACGACGCATCCCCTCGGCTGTTATTCTGGGCTTTCGAGACCGGGGCCGCCATCTCACCGTCAGATAGTTCCTCAAATCTAATCACGTAGGCTGAGTGGACCTCGAACCAGCCCTCAGGTCGAGAGAAAAATCCCTGACCTGGCCGGGAATCGAACCCGGGGCCTCCTGGCGAGAGGCAGGCACGCTACCCCCCTACACCACGGGGCCGGCCCTATCTATCTATCGGTGCGACGTAAAGCAAATTGTAAATTGTTTACAGATCTCTTGATCATAGCCAGCGTGCTTTTATCTCTCATTGCCATTGCATTTTTTTAGAAATGTCTTTATTCTACTTAATGTACAGAAACACCTTTCTATTTCCACAGTAGTAATTGGACATTCGGAAATACAAGTCAAATGAACTGTGTACCTTTCTTTTCTCCAGAGAACTACTTGCTACTCTTCTCGGGCACAGTTTGCTGTAGCCAATGGCAACGTTTGGAAACTACTGTATTTACTTTAAACGTCTGCTCTTAAGGTCACAACATGGGATTTGTGACCGGGAGCTGATACATACGAATTTACGCTCTATCCTGAAGCCAGATTTCGCAGTTTAGAACTACTAGTCACCTTCCTTATGAGTTCAAAACCTGTGTCCTGTATACAGGTGGTCAGAAACAACGTGAACCGGACATATGAGCGTCAGAGGGTTGGTCCTTTGCGGGGATTCGCTGCTAAATCTGCATGCCGAGAAATCAGTACCAAACACAAACACACAGTGGGTTTCAGCCAGTGTCACCGTAGCGTATTTGGTATGGCGCGATCCTGTCATCTCGGAGGTTCGTGTTCAAATCCCTCCTCTGGCGTTTTCTTCGACTGGTGCTGGTGCAGCTGATCAAATGATAATTACGCGAGACATCGAATTTTTTCAAATTATTTATCAGTATGACCAACCTTCTAACGCTGATATACTCAGTTCACGTTGTTTCCGACCACCCTGTATAACGTATTGAGAAGAAAAAAATAAAATCTTAAAATTTACTGGGAGGGCACTTGACCCTGTGACCTTATGGGCCGACCGTCACTGGTACCCTTACTTCCGGATATTCAACACGTGAGAGCATTTTGAAATATATAATGACGGACAAACAAATCTAATCGTCAGATATGCATATAACAAAATCCGTCAATAGTAGACCTATTTTAATATTTGTTTGGCATCCGGGAGATAGTAGGTTCGAATCCCACTATCGGCAGCCCTGAAGATGGTTTTCCGTGGTTTCCCATTTTCACACCAGGCAAATGCTGGGGCTGTACCTTAATTAAGGCCACGGCCGCTTCCTTCCAACTCCTAGGCCTTTCCTATCCCATCGTCGCCATAAGACCTATCTGTGTCGGTGCGACGTAAAGCCCCTAGCAAAAAAAAAATATTTGTTTCTAATTTCTTACATAGTCCTCTATCCATTTAACATTATTCTTCAATAGGTTGAGTGTGTAACATTGTTAGTTGAGAGCTCATCTCCTGTATTTAAACACAAACTCATCCCACTTCGAGATTGGGAAAGTACAATATCTAGTTCGCGTGCGTGAAATTAGCTGATAATGAGTTAAACCTTGCCCAAAGAAAGTATCCCGTTGAGTCGTGAGGAAAGAGTCTGCCTCTGAATATGTACGTCATTATAGAACACTCTTTCCCATTTTTTCACTTTTTCAAACAGTGTTACACTTGATCAATTCTGGGTAAAGATATTTTCTAGTTTTAAGAAAGTAAGTGAAAAAGCTTTAACATCTCTACAGTAGTTCAGTTTTCCTCCACGTATCTCTGAGAGCAATATTTGTAATGTAAAGGACGAAAATAGAAATCGCCTAAAGCGTCCAAAGCGTAGGTGATAAAAACATGACGTCAACTGACCGTAGTAAAGTGAAATAGATAGGTAATATGCTGCGGGTACTGTACCAGGTAATAAGATTACTACTGAAGCTTTCCATAGCCATGAAATGAAGTCGTGCCTACGCTCTAACGTTTCCTGTACATGACACAAAAATAAGTCTTAACAAAAGCTACATAGCTATCAGCAGACAGATTTAACTTGCATTCTTAATGAAGCACCTCTGAGCTCGACAGACGCTCTAACAATTTCTCACTTCCTGTGTCTGCAGTTCTGTAAGAGGAATTCTGTTCATTAGAGAAGCAGTACTTGAGTCGAAATCCAGTCCGCGGTAAGATGGGTCTTTGACTGGTGAGTGACGTCACCGTTCCTTGTACTAATCAATAATACAGGAGATGGGTGGCAATTAAATTGAACACGTAGGTTGATAAAAGAATTATACCATTCTGCAATCCGCAGTAGATGCATGCTGCACTGAACAGACTTATACATTTCCAAGACCACCTACGCTGAAATTATATATTCTAATAAATCAGCATTATCCAGCTTAAATTGTCGGCTGTCCTGAGAGTGGTTTTCTGTAGTTTCCCGCTTTCACATCCAAGGCAAATGCCTGGAAGTTCCCACTCATATGTCACAGCCGATTCCTTCCATCTTCTTGCCCACTTACATTCATCTGATCTTCATTAGCTCCTCAACCGATTTTTCTTTTCGGTCTAATCGACCGTGCAGCCTGCTACAATTTTGTACTTTTCTTATTATTAACTGACTTGATGAATTGAACTTACACATTTAAGACGCACACAAACACCCATCCCCTGAACCAGACGAAGTTAAAATCCCCACCATGCCGGGAATCGAACCCAGAGACCCCCGAAGCGAAGGCCACTACGTCGACCATTCCAACAAGAAGCCGGACAATCTCAATTGAGGTTGGTGTTAGGAAGGACATCCGGCCGTGAAAACATGCCATATCATTTCATCTGACCTCGCCCTCGACCCCGTATCAGGAAACAGGACTAAGGGGTAGACATACATTTTATGATTTCAGATAAATTAGATCAATCTAGATGGACAAGATTTAGTTATCCCTGTACAATATTACTACCTGTGACAATAAAGTTCAGTGAATAGTTCTGTACTATCAACACAGATGAACACTGTACGATAGTGACCTTACTGTCCTTCGAAATAGTCCTCTCCCATAACTATGCACTGCTGAGATCGACGATACATTTCCTGGAAACTTTGCAAGTTAGCTTCCTTTGGGATGGTGTCCAAAACGTTCCCTCAGGTAGAAATTCCTTGTGGATAATGCCCTGACTATCGAGAAAGGTGATGAGCATCGTTTTGACTTTTCGGTTCTGACCTTTTTCCGACGAGAGGATCCCGGAGAACGCCATTCCATGCTTTGCCGTTTCGTTTCAGGGTCGTACCTGAGACACCAGGTTTCATCCTCAGTGACCATACAGTTCAATAAATTTGGTGTCGCATCCGCTGTTTCGACAAAATCCTGTGAAGTCTCTAAACGTGCCTGTTTCTGATCGTCAGACAAGTGATGCGGCACAAGACGAGAACACGTTTTCCTCTTCCCTACTTCTGGGTAACGATTTGTCGCACGGATTCACGGTTAATCTGCAGTTCATCCGCTATCATGCGCACAGTTAATCGTCAATCGTTCGTGATTAATGTCCTCACCTTCTTAATGCTTTCGTCACTGACGGCGGTCGCCGATCTTCCGCTACGGGGGTTGTCAGAAACACTTTCCGGGCCTCCTCGAAAACGGGCGAACAACCCGTACACACACTTCAAGGACAGTGCTTGATCTTCATAAAATCGTAACAGCATCGCATGCGTTTCTTTCGGTGTCTTGCCAAACTTAAAACATAACTGTACATTGATCTTTTGGTCGTTCATGTTCCTGTTCGCAGTTCAGAACCAACGCACTAAACACGCACTATGTCAAACACCTCTTACACAGCACACACACGATGCTCAATTTAACAACGTCGGAAACAGGTGCAGCGTTGTGTGTCACCAGTGTTGCCGGATCGACCGTTCTGACTCCATTCACCGAATTTTATTGTCACAAGTTGTATTATTTTACTGGCTCATTCGACATACAAGAAGGATCATAAGGACTTTTCTCCTTCTACATCCACAGTTCTCCTACACGTCGGTGGGGTCGTGGGTACGATGTAAGGCACACATGCTTCTGTGGTGATTGTTAGTGTTGTGTTGTGTACGTATGAAGAGAAGAATTTGCTTTATGTCGCACCGACACAGATAGGAAAGGGCTAGAAGCGGGAAGGAAACGACCGTGGCCTTCATTGAGGTACAGCCCCAGCATTTGCCTGGTGTGAACATGGGAATCCGCGGAAAACCATACGTATAAAGAGATATGTATCAAGATGAACACACACACCCAGCCCAGAGAAAGTGGAATTAACCAAACGCGGATAAAATCCCCAACCCGGTCGGGAATCGAATCTGAAATATTCTGACCATTCAGTCAAGGAGCCGGGCGATGAGTGAATTAGAACGTCAATTAAAATATCTTCGGATGTTTTACAGATATCGTAATTCTGTTTTCATATTCTTAAATAATAATGGTGGATGACCTCCGGAGAGACCTGGTGCAGGTCTTGCGAGTTGACATCTATGGATGACCTGCACAACTATGAGGACGTTGGCCTGTCTAGCATGAGTTTGAATGCTAATAATAATTTCGTGTGGCTATTTCTAGCCGGATGCAGGCCTTGTAAGACAGACCCTCCGACGAGGGTGGGCGGCATCAGCTCTGTATGGGAAACTGTGGTTGTTGTAGTGTTATATGTGGTACGTGAGTAGTAGGGATATTGCGTTCAGTACAAACACCCAGCCCCCGAGCTAGGTGAATTAACCATTTAAGGCTAAAATCTCCGACCCGTCCGGCAATCGAACCCGATACCCACTGAACAAAGGCAACTACAATGACCATTCAGCCAACAAGTCGGAGAACAATGAAGGTTAAAATCCTCAACCCGGCCAGGATTCAAGCCTGGGACCTTTTAGACCAAAAGCCAGCATGATAACTAATAAGCCATGGAGCCGGGCACATTATTGAGTGATATTAAGGTGCTCGAGGAACAATATCCTGCCCTTCTCCGTGGGGTTATTAATGGCGGAGATACCAATACAATATTGTTTTGAGGTGGAACTACATAGGCTTTATATACCACTACAGCAGTGTTAAACTGGGCAAATTCCGCGATATGTTTAGTTTTAACGTATGATAATTCCTTTGGGAGCAAATCAGAATTCCCTCTTGTTATTGGCGACGATGGGATAGGACAGGGCTAGAAATGGGATTAAAGCGACCGTGGCCTTAATTAAGGCACCTGGTGTGAAAATAAGAAAGTACGGAAAACCATCTACAGGACTGCCGACAAGGGGTTTTGAACCCACTATCTCCCAAATGCAAGCTCACACCTACGTGACCTAAACCATGTAGCCATCTCACTCGGTCAAACCATTGTTCAGTCATTTAAACGTGTAAACAAAACGTTAAAATGTTGGAGCAGAAATAAAATACGTGACTGAACAAAGAATGGCATGTTTTGTCCAACCAATGGATTGAACATCCTCAGATTTCTACGATCTTAATTTTTAGTGATATGAGATTCTTATCTTCTCAATTTGCGTGGCGAGCAGAACCATCTGAATGTTTTGAAGCCATACTTTTCAGTACATGAGGATGATGCTTGAATGAAAGAATATTGTGAAACTCACCCCCCCTTCCCAGTTAACAAAGGATGGTGGTATAAATTCTCTAAAATACGAACATGAGCGAAACATGCCATCCAAATAACCGCAGGCCACCGTGATAAAGGAGTTGAAGACAAGAAAATACAAACTAACTCCTAATTTTCATCATATTCAACGGGGGCAAGTAATGTAATATCAGACAGGTAGGCAGCCTAAATATCCCCTGACATGCCTAATTAATGAATGGCGTGTTGTCTCCGGAGAGGCCTGGTGCAGGTCTTTTGATTTGACGCCTGTAGGTGACCTGCGAGTCCTGATGAGAATGAAATGATGATGAAGACGACACATACACCCAGTCCCCGTGCCAGGGAAATTAACCAATGATGGTTACAATTCCCGACCCTGCCGGGAATCGAACCCGGGACCCCTGTGACCAAAGGCCAGCACGCTAACACTTTAGCCATGGAGCCGGAAGAAATGCCTAATAAAAACACCTCACAGTGTCTTAAATCAGAGTTTTGTTCCGAAACGCAGAGGCCGATTTGTTGCATGAATACAAAACTCCTATCACTCAGACCGTCGTACCATGAAGTAGCCTACCATGCTCCGGCAGACAGATTTTATGCATGGTCTGTATACAACATTGAACGGATGACTGTTAAATCCTTTAATTCCAGATGTTCAGATATACAATAAAAATAGAATACACACAAATATTTGTTTAAACGTCTCTTTGGAATTGATGTATTATGATGAGAATGCGAATACTCGTTCAATACATTAAACGCAATGCAAAACCAGGCTATCTCCTTTCAGGTTACCAGAGGCTCTAGAGGAGTGGAAGTTAAAGAATCTGATTTCGTAACATTGATACTAAGTATGCCTTTCCTGGCAAGATCTAGTGTCCATAGTGCACTATGTCTTTTGGCATGGGCTAGATCAAATGTGTTGTTTTCATTGTCTCATCTTTGGCTTTGACGATCTGAAAGTGACTGCGGTATGAGCGATTCTCACAAAGCCATTCTTTATGCAGCCAGTCCCTGTTATGAATGATGTGAAAATGCCGCTCATGGGGTCGGTTGGGGGTGCATTTCAGTGGGCTTGGCTGACTGGTGTAATAGCAACTTCTGGCTCGGGTGATGGAAACATCGGGAAACTACCCCACTCCTTGTTTCCCTAGTATGCCTCTTCAGTAACACCTAGGCCATCTATGACAGCTGATGGCAGAGCTTTTGAAGATTAAATCAGCCTTCGGGATAAATACTCATCATACGATGCTAAGTGGGATAGATCGGTAGGCTGAGTGAAACCCGGGGAGATCAGAAGTAGAATTCTCGTCTCTAAATCTTGACTTTAACAGTGAATCGAACCTAAGTCCTTCCAGGTGAACCGAACCGAGCAAGATAACTTTTTTACTAAACTCGATATTTTTTTAAAAAAGAATTATAATCTATGCAATGAACTGCATGATTAGTATAAAATAGAGTGTTAGTTTGGAGGAAAATATTAAATCAAATTCTCGGTTATCATCGTTAATATTAGTCCTGTTGAACATTTGCACATAGCAAGTTTTTGGCAGAAAGAAAATATTTGGAGGAACTCACACCTTTAATAATTTAACGACATAGAGACATAATTTCCATATTTACAATATAACAGAATCAAAAATATCGAAATATTTGGCGGGACAGCGTCCCCCCACCTACACACACAAAAGCACTATACATGAGCAACCGATCCATTTTTTTCTTATGCTGTTTCTTTGCATACGATAATTCATATAGCCTAGTGCTTTATGACATATTTTATTCGATTTTTCTCTATTATAGGTAAGTGTTTCATTCTCAACTAAACATAGTTTAATATGCGGAACGCACGGAGATATAAATAAGAATTTCATGATGTTTAGTAAATGTTTCTTCAAATTCTATAGATTTTTAAGAATCTAAGGACACAGAGTTTTAACATTTAAACACCCTCATACACCATCGACTGCGAACCGGAATCGAACCCGCTATCCTGGGAATAGAATATCAATTATTAACCGATTGCTTCACGAAGGTAGACGAACTTGAAGGAGTAGTAGTTGATATGTTCTAAGTGTCGAACCCACGGGAGGGATGATGAGATAAAGGGACGGCGGGGTTGCCTACCCTCCACCTAACCTCCCTCTTTACAAAACCTCCTCGGGAACCGTTGGTGAGAGAAAACACCTGATTTCACTCTGCGAGAAGAGCTCTTATCTTACGTGGACCCCCGTGCTCTCTCTCTCTCTCTCTCCTAAAAGTAGCAGTTATTTTCTATTTGAGTGACCAGGAGTGTTTTATGGTTTACAGTTGGGCCATTGAATTGGCATGAATGGCACATGTGAGAGACTCACATTTTTGGAGACCAGTGTAGATATGCTTTTTCTCAGAGGACGATTTACGTTAACAACTCTGAACTACTTAAGGATTTATTATATTTTTGTATTTTCTATTTATTTAACCTTGTACTGACTTCTTAAGGTTTCCGTCGATGATGTGATAATTTAATCATTTTAATGAAGTGTGACCTTCGGAGGAGCCTGGTGTAGGTCTTTCCAATTGACACCGTACAGGCGGCCTGTTCTTCTGAGAGGATGGGGCCCTACCTAAGATTAATTCTAGTGTTGAAGACGACACAGATACCCAGCCTCCGAGCCAGAGGAATTAACCAATGGAAATTAACATCCCTGACCGGGACCCTTTGGACCAGCATGCTAACCATTTAGCCATGAACTCGGACGATGACAAGATATGAAAGGGTTAAGAGTGGGAAGGTAGAGGTCGTGGTCTTATTTAAGATATAATCCCAGTATTTGTCCGATGATAAAACGGTAATCACAGAAAACCATCTTCAATTCTGCCTATCGTAGGGATCGAACCCAGCATCTGCCACATGCAAGTTTACAGCCAACCGAGCTCGATAGCTGCAGTCGCTTAAGTGCGGCCAGTATTCAGTATTCGGGAGATAATGGGTTCGAACCCCACTGTCGGCAGCCCTGAAGATGGTTTTACGTGGTTTCCCATTTTCACAACAGGCAAATGCTGGGGCTGTACCTTAGTTAAGGCCACGGCCACTTCCTTCTCACTCCTACCCCTTTCCTCTCCCATCGTCGCCATAAGACCTATCTGTGTCGGTGCGACGTAAAGCAACTTGTAAAAAAGAAAAACAAGTTTACAGCCACACGATTCGTACCATGTAGCCAAAAATGATCGTCTCCAGCTGAAACAATTCACTGACACAAATTATCATCATTTCACCAATATCACCCCTTAGGCAACATGTATGACAGCCTGCTATGAAATGTTAAGGATGTAGTTACACATCGCGAAGTATAGGCTATGTTCCATAAGACAGCGTCCTCCCCACCCCCATCCTACAAACGAAAGCACTATACGTAACAAGCGTTCCATTTTTTACATATATGTCTTATGGTTGATGGTCATCTGAAATTAGCGGTCATTGATGGTTGGCCATGACCGAAGGATATATTTAAGGTAATTTGATTTTCGCGCAGGGAAAAGTGGTTCCTGTTTCTTACACTTTCTTTGTGAATGAGATGTTAATTTAATTCATGTAGTGCTTTATGCTTGTTAGCACCGCGGGAAGTGAGGAAGGAGGATAGAAACATACGTTTCATGTAACGGTAGCGAGTCGCGCTTCACTGTAAACGCCTTAATTTCCCTCCCGGGTTATAACTGTTTTCGTCTCTCTGTCGCGTGTCCTCGCAACCTTTATAGTGAGTCTGTTTATCATGACTTTTGAGATTTTAAATCACAGGACTTATATAAGACATTCCGTTTTGAAAATATCAGATACTGTGATCAAGATGTAAATCGTGACCACCATGGTGAGAATGATGTAGCGTCTGGTCGGCAGATGTAGTGATGTGCCCACGAGGGCCCACAACATTTTGAACCACTGCGACGTAGCCACGGGTGCGATAAAAGAGATTGTTGAAAGGAGAAGGAAAATCAGAGAAGAAATTGCCACCATTGGGAGTTTTGATCTGCTAGCATTGCGACAGAGCTTTTGGATTATAGAACTGGTCCCTTCACTCATCTAGGAAGCCAAATCGGCTGCAGTGGCATTGCCAGGAATTGAAGATGAGGAGAGCTCGCTCCTAACCTACTGTAAATGTAACATGCTTGTGACATAAAAGCTTGGGTTGGTACCATCTGAGGAGTCACTTGAGTGCGGCCAGTATCCAGTATTTGGTAGATAGCGGGTTCGAACCCCACTGTCGGCAGCCCTGAAGATGGTTTTGCGTGGTTTCCCACTTTCACACCAGGTAAATTTGCCTGGTGTGAAAATGAGAAACTACTAAAAACCATATTCAGGGTTCAGGGTTCGAACCAACTATCTCTCGAATGCAAGCTGACAGCAACGTGACCACGCAACCACTCGCTGGATTAACAACTAACTTATAACTGAAAAATAAGATGACTGGCTTCAATAGCAGGAACCAGATGATATACAGGCCTAACACAACCTGTGTTATTCTGATACATGCGCTAGGGCTGAGAAGGAACTACAGTGATTTATGAGAATGGAAATGTAACATTTTTCTACTCTGCATTGGAAACCTTTTTAAGAATAGCTAACCGAGGGACTCGAACCCACCTGTATGCAGGCCCCATGGATTTAGGCTGATAAAATCACTCAAATGGGCTGAGCTATAACTACTCAACTTATATAATTTTCAACTAATTATTCAGAATTTATTATTTAGTGTATGGCTTTTAGCCCCACCTCTGTGATGTAGTGGTTAGTGTAATTAGCTGCCACCTCCGGAGGCCCTAGTTCGATTCCGGGCTTTGCCACGAAATTTGAAAAGTGGTACGAGGGCTCGAACGGGATCCACTGAGCCTCGGCAGGTCAAGTGAGTAGAGGGAGTGGGGGTCGATTCCCACCTCAGTCATCTTCCAAGTGGTTCCGTGGTTTCCTACTTCTCCTCCAGGTAAATGCCGGGATGGTAGCTAACTTATGGCGACGACCGCTTCCTTCCCTCATCCTTGTCTATCCCTTCCAATCTTCACCCTCCCCCCCGCCCTCCCTCCACAAGGCCCCGTTCAGCATAGCAAGTGAGGCAGCCTGGGAGAGGAACTGGTCGTCCTCCCCAGTTGTATCCCCTGGCCCAAAGTCTCGCGCTCCAGCACACTGCCCCTGAGGCGGTAGAGGTCGGATACCTCGCTGAGTCCGAGGAAAAAACCAACCCTGGACGTTAGTGCCAGGTGTGTCCGAGGACATGGGCGACCTGCGAGTCTAGGTGTGTGGTGGAGATGAAGATAGGGAGAGGGTGAAATCCGGTGTCAGCACATAGCCTACTTCTGTCTAACACCCCAGGGGGTCTGCTCAAGGCTTAACGTCTTCACTCGACAGACAAATCACCGTCAAGAGCATCATACGCCCTCACTCCATATAAACACTGAGGAGAGGTTTGGAATTGAATCTATGTTTGTTCCGAACACAGATATAACCCGCGTGGTTTCGTTGTAAATGTTTTGATACTTGTCCTTCGAAATAAGCTGGTAACATTCTGTAAGAATGCATTTGTGAATTTTTTCCTTTAGCAAAGAAACACACTGAAAGTTTGCAAACTCTAGTTGAATTCTTCCGGTCGTTAACAACATTACATTGGCTAAATTCTGATGTCGAAAGAATATCAGTCCATTTGTTATAATATA